>NC_056747.1:309148612-309186112 GCF_019279795.1 Protopterus annectens | reverse complement strand
CAGCTGCCAGCTGAGGTCCCTGCTGGAATAGGACGAAGGAAAGAAATAAGGAACTAAGCCCATACATCTCTGTCAGGAGGACGGGGTGGGGTGTATGTCCAGAACACCGTGCATGGATTTCCCTGATGGAGACCATAGAAACATGCACAACATGCTCATTACAACTGACAAGATTGTTTGTAGACTTACACCACACATGAAAGTGAGTAACAGTCCCATGCTACACCCACTGCACATGCATTTTATTCTGCAGTCTCCTAAATATTCATCACTGGCGCAATTTCTTTTTGGCCACATGTGAATGCTCTACTATGACACCACTGACTTCCTTTTCTTGCATTAGTACTTAAGATACAAACACCACGTTTTTATATGGATTATCATCATATGAATGCTGTTTTTACTTCTAATATATATCCATATGAGTATTTTAATCGCAATAATGCTTAAGCATTAAATGTGTATACCCTCCTCTACTACTCAGCTACTATGCATATCTCATGTACATTATAATGTCCATATGGAGCAGTACTCTACCCCAAAAAGTGACAAATAAAAACAGAATAAATCAAATTAAAATAAAATATAAATCACACATAAGAAAAACAGATACCACTAGCAAATACACTGCAACTCTCCAATCAATCAACAGATAAATACACAGTAAAGTCTCTATGGTCAAAGTTTAATGTCTACTCTCCTGCTAGTGAAAATGAACAGTACAAGCTATTTAGAGAGAGTTTTTTCTTAGTTTTTAAGTTTTCTTATTCCTTTAAAGGCAGTTTGCTTAAGTGCTGTGTGAATAAACTTCTCTTCCTGAGGCCTTTCTGGTTATGTATTTTACTTATTTATTGTGGTTTTAGTCAGTTACAATTACTTTTACGGTTAGTAGACATGAGCTAAATTCTTTGAATGAACTTCCTCTTTCACTGAGAAAAAGCAAAACAATGAAAATATAATAGGTCACTATGATTTATATCCAGCAACTTCCCACAACTCAATGAGTATGTAAGTATCACAACAGGGTGATGTGCCGTCTAGTGGAGGAGGGGAAGATACTAACTTGTTCTAGGCAGCTGTAAACATACCTCCTAACTGTCCAGATTTTTGCCTCATGATTTTGGAAAAAAAAAAAAAGGAAGAAGATGAAAGCTGCAAAAGGATTTAATGTACTACAACTTTGTTTGGAAAACATAAAAATAAAAACATGGTTTGGATGAATTAAAAGGAAACTTTATATTTAATTTTAGTGGTTAAATAAACACTTTTGTCAAACTATTTTCAAGAGCTGTAGACTTGTTCAGATCAATGTTAATGCCAGAGCATGTGGTGGTTTCCACATATGTGCAGTCAGTGAGGAAAGTACAGTTGTGCAAGTAAACTTATTACAACAGTAAATGTTAGAATGGTCATTGCTGCAATAGTCTTAACTATATGGTTACATCCTACATAGGCTACAACAGCCAGCCAACTTTTGAAGTTTCAAGTGCACCTTGGCCTTAAGAGCTTTCATGCCAACTGAGAGAGGAATGTTACAGCCATGAATAGGCCAATACAAAGAAACTAAAATTGGAAATCCTCATCCTGGCAACAAAAGCATACAACAATAAGGGTGATGGAGGGACGGAGCAGTTACTGCAGCCAAGACCCTGCTAGAATGAGCATTGAACCTGCTGGAATTGCCTTGTGGTGGATTTAACAAAATATATGAAAAACATAAAATATAAAAAAATAAGCAGAAGACTTCCATTTGGAAATAAGCTGCTTTTTTGTTTTACCTTCATAGGAAATAAAACACGTGATTGGATTTCCTACAAAAAAGGATTTACTTTTGTCAAGATCATACCTTGAATGGCCACAGACAGCTCTGGTACTGAGAATCCTTTCTGCCTCGTTTTTAGGTTCTGGAAAGAAGACCAGTATATGGATAGCTTGGCTCAAAGTAAACTCCAGTACCACTTACGACATACAGGAAGCAGTGGTTCTCAAGGAAACTCTATCTTTGGGAAAATGAAGTGAGGCTGACCCAACGTAAGAGCTTGCAACTCAAATACTCTTCTTGCAGAGGTCAAAGCAATCAGTAAAACTGTTTTCCATGTTAAGAACCTCAATTCAGCCTGATAAGCTGGTTCAAATCAAGCAAGAGTTAGTTTTTTCAAAACAAAATTAAGATCCCAAGGAGGATCCACCTGTTTTCTAGCAGGCCTGGTATGCACTACTCCTTTCAAGTACATTTTCATATGAAACTGCATTTAAAAAGAGAGGGATCCATGGGCAGATGTGATGCAACAGCAGACAAATTAATCTTGACAGAGGAGTAAGATGGACCATAAAACAGTAACTCACATAAATGTTGTAAAACCAGAGAAAAACTAGCTGTGAATGCTTGCTTATTCTTTCATTGGCAGCAACTGGAAAATCTTTTCCATTTGCCAATATATAACTTTCTATTAGCAAGCTTTCTTGTCTCTATTAATATCTGCTGCACATCCTCAGTAAACAGGTGCCTGAAAGGTATTAAGATGCTATTATCCAAGCACTGAGTTGTAGCAGTTTGGGGGTCAGTATATGATAACATCCCTGATCTTGTGTGAGTAAATCCAGTCCGTGAGGAAGTTTGTGTTAGTTACCCCTGGCCAATTCCAAGAAAAAGAAGAATCACTGTTGCCTGGGGCAAAAGGAAGTCACCACAATGAGCTTTTCTTTCCTTGATATTACAAACTTTCTTGAGCAAAATCCTTCCCCTAATGGTGGAGAAGGAAGACTTTCTATTATCTTGTAAGACAATACATGAAGTAAGACGAGAGGAATGAGAAGATAACAGTTTGGTCTAGCTGATGAGGAGGAATCTCCTGAAAATGAGGAATAACATTTAGCACACATTTTTCTGAAACTATCTGCTGCCGAAAAGAGAAATGGAGATTAGGACTTTCTAGAAGGGAAAGGGTGACATGGTCCATCATGCAGTCAGTCTGACTTGTCTGACTGTTCTTCGTTTGAGGTGGGGAAGGGGGTCATGCTTTCTACTTGTAACCTCCCTGCCATCACTTCTGAAATGTATGCTTACCAGCATTCTGCTGATACTGTTCTTTCTTACCAGAACTGGACAAGGAAGCTGAGAATTCCTTAAAGAATTTAAAGGAGGAGGACTGAAAAAAAATCGAGAGATTTCCTGTCTCAGCTTACCCCTTTCTCATCACATTTTTGAGGAGCTCTGCAGTAGAGGGTCCAAACACTAAATCTGTATCTAAAGGAAAATTCAAAATTTTACTTTTAACATATTGCAGAAGGTTCTGAGTATGCAAACCAGAAAAAATCCTTGAAAACAGTACCACTGCCAGCAGCCCTAAAGTAGTTTCTACAGAATCATACACATATCAAACAATGTGGAGTGACTTGAGCAATAGAAGAAAAGTACAGCTGTGTACACTTACCATAAATGTAGATGTTCGAGTGTATTCACTGTTGCAGTCATTACATTTGGGGTAATCTGAATAACAAAGTCTTGGGTCCTGCATCGGTTGCTGTCTCCTTTTCCATGACGTCAGGTCGTATAAAACATGCAACCGATGCCATTTTAATCAGTTTTTCTTGCCCCAGATGTCAGGTGCCCCCAAATGGGGAGCAAAAAAAAAAAAAAATATATATATATATATATATATATATATATATATATAGATATATATATATATATATATATATATATATATTAGATATATATATAGATTATATATTAGATATATATATAGATATATATATATATATATATATATATATATATATATATATATATATATATATATATATATATATATATATATATATATATATATATATATATATATATATATATATATATATATATATAGATATATATAGATATCTATATAGATATATATATATATATATATATATATAGATATATATATATATATATATAGATATATATATATAGATATATATAGATATATATATATATATATATATAGATATATATAGATATATATAGATATATATCTATATATATATATATATATATATATAGATACATAGATATATATAGATATATATAGATATATATCTATATATATATATATATATATATATATATATATATATATATATATATATATATATAGATATATATAAAAATATATATAGATATATATGCATGTAATTTAGAACACAAAAAATTTACCTCCAACTAAAAGTAAATACACCAAAAAGGCTTTTGAGCATAGTGAAGGAAAGAAGAGGGTATAACAATAGAGAAGAAAAGGGGCTGGCGGGTAGGTAACCCGGACTGTAACAGTGAATACACTTGAATAACAGTGAATACACTTGAACATCTACATTTATGGTAAGTGTACACAACTGTACTATGTTCTTCGTGTTTCATTGTTGCAGTCATTACATTTGGGTAGAATCCTAAAGCTATGGATGGGAGGATGGAATTATACAGCATTAGGAGCAGCTATAAGGCCCTGCAAGACAGCAGGAGCAAAGCCTGCCCTGGATTTAGAAAAGAGAGGTAAATGGTAATGTTTTGTGAACGTATGAACTGAGCTCCAAGTAGCAGCTTCTCGAATGTCTCTGGTAGGAACCCCCCTGAGAAAAGCTGCAGAAGTAGATTCAGCCCTGGTGGAATGGGATCTGATCCCCTTGGGACAGGTTTACCATGATGCATGTAGCAGAAACGAATACAATGGGTTATCCATGTTGAAAAAGTCTGCTTTGAGATAGCCTTCCCCTCTGCCGCTGCAGCAAATGCCACCATTAGTTGCTCAGACCTTCTTAGAGATTTTGTCCTGTTTAAGTAGAATCTTAGTTGTCTGTGTACATCCAATGAATGCAGAATCCGCTCCCCCTTGTTCTGCGGATTTGGGAAAAAAGTTGGCAGATGAATGGTCTGGTTAAGAGCCACACTGGATACCACCTTCGGAATAAAAGAAGGATTGGTCCTGAGGGCCACCCTGTCCGGATAAAAGATGATGAAAGGCTCCACTGCCATGAGGGCCTGTAGTTCTGAAATCCTTCTAGCTAAAGTGACTGCTAAAAGAAAGGCCGTCTTCCAAGAAAGAAACTTTACGTCTGCAGTAGCAGCTGGTTCAAAAGGAGGTAGGGTGAGTTTTTCCAGCACAAAATTGAGGTCCCATGCAGGAGTCTGTGCTCTCCTGGGAGGTCTCAAATTTTTGGCCCCTCTTTAGCAGGGGATGAGAAAAGAGAGGAGGTTCTGTGTTGTAATGAGCCGAGATGGCAGAGGCATGGATTTTTATGGAAGAAAAAGATAGGCCTTTGTGAAGCATCTCAGTTAAATATTGCAGAATCTGAGGAATATTGGGCATTGCTGTTTTTATTCCTTGTGCTTGGTTCCAGGCACAGAATCTCTTCCATTTATCAGCATAAGATTTTCTAGTACTAGGCCTTTTAGCCTCCAAAATGACATCCATCACAGGTTTACTGAAAGAAGTGATTGGTGAAATTAGTTGATTAGCCATGCTGCAAGATTCAGAGTTTGGAGCTGATTGTGCAGAAATTGACAGTTCTGCTGAGACAAGAGGTGAGGTGTCTGAGGCAAGTACCACGGAGGAGGGTGTGACATATTCCTTAGAAGCGGGTACCAGTGTTGGCGAGGCCAGTCTGGAGCAATCAGAATCATTTTTGTTTTTTCCTGTCTGACATTTAGTAAAACCTCGGAGATCAGAGGCAGAGGGGGAAAGGTATAGACTGATAGGTTTTTCCAGCTGAAGGATAGAGCATCCACTTTCCAAGCTTTTTTGTGATGAATTCTTGTGTAGAATGTGTCTAACTGATAGATCTTTTTGCCTCTCCCCAAAACTATGTCTGGGCTCCCCCATTTTTGTGTCAACATGCTGAAAATTTGTGGATCCAGTTTCCATTCGTGTGGGTCCATAAGATTTCTGCTTAGGTTATCTGCCGGAGTATTTTACTTTCCTGGCAAGAACTGAGCTTGTAGATGTATTTGTTAAGTCAAGGCTGTGTTCCACAAGGCCATGGCTAGTCTGCAAAGAGGGTAGGAGCGGGTACCCCCTGCTTGTTATGTAACACATAACTGTGGTGTTGTCCGTCTTTATCAGTAGTTGTCCTGGATGAAGGAAGTCCTTGAAGGCTGTCAGAGCATTCTGAACAGCTAGCATTTCTTTCTGGTTGATACGTAGGTGCATTTGATTTGGGCTCCATTCACCCTGAATGCATCTCCCTGCCAGATGGGCCCCCCCCCCAAGTATAGTCTGATGCATCTGTAGTCAGGGTATGGGTGGCAGGGGGTAGAATGAATGACAGTCCATTGTTTTGGTGACAGGCCTCTGCCCACCAAAGGAACTCCTGTTGCATGCAAGGAATGAGAGGAATCATTGTTTCCAGGCTGTGACAATGTTGGCTCCATAAGCTTTTTAGGTACCATTGAAGCTTCCTCATATGCAGTCTTGTATATGGAATTAGTAGAATGCAGGATGCCATGAACCCAAAAGCCTGCAGAATTTGTCTTGCAGATAGCTGGGTTTTTGTGGCCAGTTGTTTTGAAGTATGTTATCAATTTAATTTGTTTGTCTGGCGTGAGGTAAGTTATCTGGGCAGTTGTATTCAAGCTTGCACCCAGGAATCTAATCATTTGAGAGGATACCAGTTGTGATTTCTTTTCGTTTATGGTGTACCCTAGGCATGTTAGTAGCCTTTTTACAAACGTCAGATGTTGTAGAAGAGTGTCCTTGTCTTCTGCCTGAATTAGACAATCATCCAGATAAGGGGACATTTGAATGTTTCTTTATCTGCAAAATGCAATCACTGGTGCCAGGCACTTTGTGAAGACCCTGGGTGCAGTAGATAAGCCAAAGGGCAGTGCAGAGTACTGGTAATGCAAATAGCCTGCTTAGAAGCGGAGGTATCTTCTGCAAGATTCCCTGATTGGGATATGCAGGTAAACCTCTTAAGTCTAGAGTTACCAACCAGGCATTCTTGCCTAGCATAAGCAGTAGCTGTTGTAGAGTCAGCATCTTAAATTTTGGAATGTCCAGGAAAGTATTTAGAATGGACAAGTCCAGAACTGGATGCCATGATTTGTCTTTTCTGGGTACCAGGAAAAGTCTTGAATAAAAACCTTGTCCTTTTTCCTTTTCTGGTACTGGTTGAATAGCCTCCATATCCATGAGGGACATGACTTGTTTCTGGGCCTCTACCCACTGATTTGGAGGCAGATCTGGCCATCCATTTGGAATTGGCAACATGTGGAAATGAAATCTGTATCCCTGGGATACTATATTTAAGACCCACTTGTCCTGGGTAATTAGATGCCAATTCTGAGCATTAAGTGCTAGTTTTCCCCCCAAAGGGGCTGCCAAAACATAAGTGCTGGGAAATGGCAGAGGAAAGTCACTGAGATTTACCGTAGGGTGGTGCTTTGCTACTTCCTGATTTGGAGGTGGAGGCACCCCATTGTTTTGTCCTGTAAAATCCTTATGACAGGAAACCTGGAGCCTTTGGAGTGTCTGGGTTTGACCTGAGCGGCTCTGTTGGGTACTGCATAGGACCAACTCCTAGTAGGCCAGTGCCTACTGTACCTGGGTGGCTGCACTTGCAAGAAATCTTTTACAGTTTGCATAGATTTAGCTTTGTCTTCAATCTTTTTCAAAACTTCTTCTGCCTTATTACCAAACAGACTGTCCTGTTGTAAAGGAGCATCCAACAATTTAGTTTTAACATGATCAGGCAGATTTTGCTCCTTGAGCCAAGCATGCCTTCTCATTACAGATCCAGTTACAGCGGCCCTGCAAGAGGCCTCCAAGGAATCAAAACCACATTGCAAAGTATGCTTTTCAACTTGTTCAGCTGAATGCAATAAATCCTGTAACTCTTTATTTTCCACACAATCAGAAATCAACATCATTTTCTTTTTCAATAAGCCCATGACATGCTGTTGATATTTAAGCATATAAAATTGACAGTTTAAAGCCCTGATTGCCAGGGTTGCAGATGTATAAATCTTCTTACCCCATCTATCCAGCGTCCTGGAGTCTCTATCAGAAGGGGTAGGATTTTTAGCTGTAGAAGCCTCAACACCCTTGGGACCCTGAGTAATTGTTTCAGGGTTAGCAGTAGGATTTTTGAAAAGAAACTTATTGGAGTCGGGAACCCTGCAATATCGATCTGGCTTACTAGGAGCCGGAGGCAAGGAATCAGGAGCCATGCCAGATTTTGAGAAAACATCATCAACAATGTCTAAAACATGAGGTATAGCCAAAGCCCTATGCTGAGGAAGAAGAAGAAAATCCCTAAGCCTCTTTTTGGATTCTGAAAAATCCTGACTCTCCCAATGAAAATGTTCCCTTAAGGTATGCAATGTCTCTCCAAAAGAAAAATCCTCAGGAGGAGAAGCAGAAGGAATGGATTCTTCTGCATCAGAGCCCTCATAAGGGGGAATAGAAAATTCCGGATTAGAAGAGGAATCAGAAGAAATGGAAACCTGATCTGAGGATTCATAATCAGTGCCTTGCCTAGGCCTCTTAGCAGGAGGGTGTTGGGAACCCCTGATCAAGGTAATTAAATCCTCAGCCATTTTGATAATTTGTTTTTTAGGCATAGGGGCCTGAGGACGTGGCTCATGCGTTGTTTTTTTAGACATAGAAATTGGTTTTGGCCTTGTTTTTGATGATGGCGTCGATTTAATATACAAAACTTTAGGCCTGAAAACACCCTCAGAAGCCGGTGCCTGCTCAGTGGCTCCAGACCTATCCAAGGGAGAGACATCCGCGGGTTCAATACTTGAAGAATCATGCGGCATACCGGACTCCAAATGGGTCTCAGTAGAGGCCTGCGACAGCGCCTCACTGAGTACCGGCGACTGGCTTAGTCATCGGTTTTGAACCTCAACGGTCTGTCTCTGTCTTTTTCTTTGCGTTTTTTTGTGAATTCCGGTAGTCGGATTGTTAACAGACGACATTTCAGGATAGTTAAATCTTGAACCAAAGTATTTAGAAGCAAATATATACCGACGTTTAATAGGACGTTGGTTAAATTTAGCACAAAACCGACAGCAAGGCACGTTGTGGTCAGGGCCTAGGCAAGGAATACAATAAAATGAAAATCCTTATGAGGTATTTGCTTCTCACAAGTAATACAATTATTAACTTTTACTGACACTGGTAAGGAGCAAGAAAAAGTTTCCCCAATGGGGTACTTAGCTGTAGTTTGAAGACTTTGGTTCTGAAACTTGAAAACTAAAATTTCAGGAGTCGGCCGACTGGCAATTGCGAACTGCTTCTGCTTTGGACACCACGCGGCAAGAAAGACTGATTAAAATGGCGTGGCTGCATGGTTTATATCCCTGACGTCATGGAAGAGGAGACAGCAACCGACGCAGGACCCAAAACATTGTTATTCTGGCCGACAGAGGGCAACCTGCCAGCAGATTACCACAAATGTAATGACTGCAACAGTGAAACACGAAGAACATCCAAACTATATAATGCGAATATTTCCTCACAAGAGGAAATGGATGCCAAAATAATCCTCCGATTTTCAAAATTAGTAAGGATAAATTTCAACATATGAGCCAGACAGTTTAAAATTATAAAAATCAGACTTGCAGTAATTGGCCCCAAACTCTTCAAAAACGTTGTCCATCCTCATCAAGAGGAGAGCAATTAGAATTCACAAAATATTTGGGCCAGGTGGATTTACTAAGCTGCAGCTGCTTGGTCAGGTCTGGAATAAGTGTATAAAAACTTGAAAAACTGAGGCACTTTAGACAATCTATCTACTTTCTTGGGGGAGTTCAGCTGTCAGGGAAAAGTACAGTTGTGTACACTTACCATAAATGTCGATGTTCGAGTGTATTCACCGTTGCAGTCATTACATTTGGCTTATCTGCTTGCAGTAGCCCTCAGTCGGCCTGATTATCAAAGTCTTGGGTCCTGCGTCGGTTGCTGTCCCTTCTTCCATGACGTCAGGTCTTCATGGGTATAAAACATACAGCTGACACCATTACATCAGTTTTTCTTGCCCCAGATGTCAGGTGCCCCCCCCAATGGGAAGCAATTAAATCTATAAATACAAGGATATACAAGTATGTGAAGAATCTGAAGTCCATTCCAAAACTGGTACTGCAGTATACACCAGCAAGAATCAACGTAGCAAGAAAAATAAAACCTGCACCCAGTGATTAATACATGAAATGCCTTAAGCTTAAAGTGTGGGTCTACTGCCTCATATAAAGTCCCTATTCCTCTTCTCCCAAAAATCACATCTTACCCATGAGGCCATTCTACAAAGGATTACTATACTTAAGTGTGTTAATACTGTAACTATTTAGTACACAGACCATAAATCAGCAGCAGTCCATCACATTTCATTACAGTTGCTGCTAGTGGTAGCCAATATACTTGTACTTGCTCTTAATTTTCTTATTTCTACAGTTAATGTAAGTTTAAACTTAGCTAACTCCACTGAAGGACAAGGATTAAACCCTGGCTATAATCAAGGTGTCCCAGAGTTCAACTGCCAGCTGAGGTCCCTGCTGGAACAGGATGGACAGGAATAAGGAACTAAGCCCATACATCTCTGTCAGGAGGACGGGGTGGGGTGCATGTCCAGAACATCAAGTGTATGGATTTCCCTGATGAAGACCATAGAAACGTGCACAACATGCTCATTACAAGTGACAAGATTGTTTGTAGACTTACACCACACATGAAAGTGAGTAACAGTCCCATGCTACACCCACTGCACATGCATTTTATTCTGCAGTCTCCTAAATATTCATCACTGGCGCAATTTCTTTTTGGCCATGTGTGAATGCTCTACTATGACACCACTGACCTTTTTTTGCATTAGTAGGTATCCAAAATAAATATTCTACTATAACATAAGGACTTAAAGATACAAACATCACTTTTTTATATGGATTATCATCACATGAATGCTGTTGTTATGTCTAATATATATCCATATCAGTATTTTAGTATAAATTTTACTATATCACAATAATGCTTAAGCATTAAATGTGTATACCAGCCTCTACTACTCAGCTACTATGCATATCTCATGTACATTATAATGTCCATATGGAACAGTACTCCACCCCACCAACTGTCCAATCAATCAACAGATCAATACACAGTAAAGTCTCTATGGTCGAAGTTTAATGTCTACTATCCTACTACTGAAAATGAACAGTACAAGCTATTTAGAGAGGTTTTCTTAGTTTTTAAGTTTTCTCATTCCTTTAACGGCAGTTTGCTTAAGTGCTGTGCGAATAAACTTCTCTTCCTGAGGCCCTTCTGGTTATGTATTTTACTTATTTATTGTGGTTTTAGTCAGTTACAATTATTTTTAGGATTAGTAGACATGAGCTGAATTCTTTGAATGAACTTCCTCTTTCACGGAGAAAAAGCAGAACAATGAACACACAATAGGTCAGTATGACTTATATCCAGCAACTTCCCACAACTCAATGAGTATGTAAGTATCACAACAGGGTGATGTGCCATCTAGCGGAGGAGGGGAAGATACTAATTTGTTCTAGGCAGCTGTAAAGATAACCTCTTAACTGTCCAGATTTTTGCCTCATGATTTTGGTCTGTTTCTCTCAAAAGTGTGCTTTTCTGGAAAATCACTGTCAAATCACTGAGGACTGAAGTCAGAAAATAATGGTAGACATTTGAGTTTCAGACTTCATACACTTCAGAAAATTCATGCTAATACAAAACCTGTTGCATTAACTTTCTAAGTTAGCAAGAACAATATTTAAAAAAATGTCCCTATTTTTCAGCCTTTGTCCCCCACATTATTTGTGTCCTTGTCCAGATTTCTTGATCTAAGAGGTTGAGAGGTATGGCTGTAAGTGAAACTAACACAAATGTAATGATTTAACTCTATGGCACCAAAGACTGTAAATGTATATACTGTGAATTTTAAGGACTGTATTACAGAGTATGAATGTTCAATGACTACAGAAACCAATACCTAGTTTAACATTCTTATGTTGTAGAGATATACACAATTTAAGGTTATGCAAGTTTAAAATATCTAATACATCCACTGATGAGACTAATAAAATGGAGATGACCTTTAAATACAGAAGGGAGACAGACCGATATACACATGCTCTTGAGTAGGTACAGATTTATAGAAGACGAGACATAGTCAAAAACGAATAACAGACAACTAAAATGAATCAACAGTGATCACACTGCAACTAACTCAAGGGCAAAAAGCAGGCTACTATGTACCCCTTTAATCAAAAGACCTAAGAAGTCAAAGAAGACCTTCTGAAAAACAAGAGACAAAAATAGCCTGTGCTGGTGGCATAACTAGTATAAAGTTGTGACCATAGTTTGATTAGCAGCTTGGGTGCATGACAGCACAGTCAGAGAAGATGTACATGCCCATCTTGAGGAGGAAGGGATAGTGGTCCTGGCTAGCTTGACCACTACTGTGCTGACACGGTCTCTACTGGAGGATAAAGGCGTGTCAGAACGCAGGGATCTATTGCAAAGAAAACATGGATAACACTACCCAAGATAGGCAGTAGCCACTGTCACTTCATGTGGAGGAGCATTCATGTGTGATGCAACCAATCACATCATCACTGGGGAGGAGTTTGGCCATTCACAATAAAAAAAATACATACACAAGTAAAATACCCTCACAGCTGAGATACTAGCAAGGGCAAAAAAGCCTCCATGTTTGGTTGCATGACAGCACATAAATCTCTCTCACTCCAGTGGATTTGGAGATTTCCCACCACTGAGAAATCAATGGGCATCCAGTAAGAGAAGGCTTAATGCAGAGCAAGTGGGGGGGGGGGGGTTAGGGTGGCTGGTGTAATCAAGTAAAAAAAAAAAAAAAAGGGAAGAAGATGAAAGCTGCAAAAAGATTTAATGTACTACAAGAAACAATTTTGTTTGGAAAACACAAAAATAAAAACATGGTTTGGATGAATTAAAAGGAAACGTTATAGTTCATTTTAGTGGTTAAATAAACACTTTTGTCAAACTATTTTCAAGAGCTGTAGACTTGTTCAGATCAATGTAATGCCAGAGCATGTGGTTGTTTCCACATATGTGCAGTCCGTGAGGAAAGTACAGTTGTGCAAGTAAACTTATTACAGCAGTAAATGTTAGAATGATCAATGCTGCAGTAGTCTTAACTATATGGTTACATCCTACATAGGCTACAACAGCCAGCCAACTTTTGAAGTTTCAAGTGCACCTTGGCCTTAAGAGCTTTCATGCCAACTGAGAGAGGAATGTTACAGCCATGAATAGGCCAATACAAAGAAACTAAAATTGGAAGTCCTCATCCTGGCAACAAAAGCATACAACAATAAGGGTGATGGAGGGACGGAGCAGTTACTGCAGCCAAGACCCTGCTAGAATGAGCATTGAACCTGCTGGAATTGCCTTGTGGTGGATTTAACAAAATATATGAAAAACATAAACTATAAAAAAAATAAGGAGAAGACTTCCATTTGGAAATAAGCTGCTTTTTTGTTTTACCTTCATAGGAAATAAAACACGTGATTGGATTTCCTACAAAAAGGATTTACTTTTGTCAAGATCATACCTTGAATGGCCACAGACAGCTCGGGTACTGAGTATCCTTTCTGCCTTGTTTTTAGGTTCTGGAAAGAAGACCAGTATATGGATAGCTTGGCTCAAAGTAAACTCCAGTACCACTTAAGACATACAGGAAGCAGTGGTTCTCAAGGAAACTCTATCTTTGGGAAAATGAAGTGAGGCTGACCCAACGTAAGAGCTTGCAACTCAAATACTATTCTTGCAGAGGTCAAAGCAATCAGTAAAACTGTTTTCCATGTTAAGAACCTCAATTCAGCCTGATAAGCTGGTTCAAATCAAGCAAGAGTTTTCAAAACAAAATTAAGATCCCAAGGAGGATCCACCTGTTTTCTAGGAGGCCTGGTATGCACTACTCCTTTCAAATACATTTTCATATGAAACTGCATTTAAAGAGAGGGCTCCATGGGCCGATATGATGCAACAGCAGACAAATTAATCTTGACAGAGGAGTAAGATGGACCATAAAACAGTAACTCACATAAATGTTGTAAAACCAGAGAAAAACTAGCTGTGAATGCATTTAAAAGAGAGGGCTCCATGGGCAGATATGATGCAACAGCAGACAAATTAATCTTGACAGAGGAGTAAGATGGACCATAAAATAGTAACTCACATAAAAATTGTAAAACCAGAGAAAAACTAGCTATGAATGCTTGCTTATTCTTTTCATTGGCAGCAACTGGAAAATCTTTTCCATTTGCTAATATATAACTTTCTATTAGCAAGCTTTCTTGTCTCTATTAATATCTGCTACACATCCTCAGTAAACAGGTGCCTGAAAGGTATTAAGATGCTATTATCCAAGCACTGAGTTGTAGCGGTTTGGGGGTCAGTATATGATAACATCCCTGATCTTGTGTGAGTAAATCCAGTCCGTGAGGATGTTTGTGTTAGTTGCCCCTGGCCAATTCCAAGAAAAAGAAGAATCACTGTTGCCTGAGGCAAAAGGAAGTCACCACAATGAGCTTTTCTTTCCTTGATATTACAAACTTTCTTGAGCAAAATCCTTCCCCCTAATGATGGGGAAAAAGTTGTTATGTAGTTACCATAACGTTCCATGTGAGTTGTTTATCTCGCCTTTATTCTCACTGATGGGTTCAGAGCCGATCCTCGGCTCCGACACGGTCGATAGCAAAGCTCAAGGTTTGCCAGTAGCTCGAGACCAAGCCCCTTAATCCCACAATGCACTGCTGGAATTACCTCAGATCTTGTTTGCTGCATATATATATACACACACACACACACACACACACACACACACACACACACACACACACACACACACACACACACCTTTATCCTACTCTAAAAGGGAAACACTTTCCAAAGGAAAGAATTACTAAGGAGCCAGGACAGTACTAACCTCCAAGTCTACTGTCAGTCAGGAGGGTGAAGGAAGGAGGGACGTGAGAATAAAGGCGAGATAAACAACGCACATGGAACATTATGGTAAGTACATAACTTCTTTATGTGAAGTTGTTAAATCTTGCCGTTTATTCTCACTGATGGGTAGCATCCCTAGCACCCTCAATCTTGGGTGTCTCATGGAAGTACGTTTTTCAGTACCGTGGAACCAAAGGAAGACCTGACCCTGGAAGCCTTATCTACTTTGTAATGTGTGATAAAGGTATGAGGCTTAGACCACGTGGCTGCAGCACAAACATTGTCAAGGGGCAATTTAGCTTGAAAGGCAGAAGACGTAGAAACGGCACTGGTAGAATGAGCCTTAGGTTTGTGTTGATGGCATGCTAGCATTCGCATAAACAAAGGATATACAATCTGATAACCATTTAGATAAAGTTGTTTTAGCCACTGGATTACCTTTTCTGGCTTCTGAAAAGGATACAAAAAGTTGATCTGATTTTCTAATATCCTTAGTTCTGCCAAGATAAAATCCGAGCCGTCTGTGTACATCAAGTTTGTGAAGCATGTATTCCAATTTGTTAGAGTGGCTGGGAAAAAAGACTGGCAGCTCAATGACCTGATTGATATTGGATTCAGAACAGACTTTAGGCAAAACTGAGGGGTTTGTTCTGAGAGATACTCTATCAGCATGGGAAATCGTGTAAGGTGGTCTGACAGATAATGCTTGGAGTTCTGACACTCTGCGGGCAGAAGTAATGGCCACTAGAAAAATTGTTTTCCAGGATAAATATCCGAGATCACAAGAAGATGCTGGTTCAAAAGGGGGGAGGATAATTTGAGACAGCATAAAGTTCAAATTCCAGGGAGAATAAGGAATTGAAGAACACCTTTAAGAAAAGTTTTAGATAACTTATGGCCCATAACATTCGAGCCATCGAATCCAAGGTGGAAATTTCAGATGGTGGCTAACTGGACTCTAACTGTAGCAGTTGCTGCCCCTTCCTTAAAAATCTTTGTCAAAAATTCTAAAATGGACGATAGCGGAGCTCGTAATGGGTCGATTTTCTGTGTGTTGGCCCAAATTGAGAACCTTTTCCACTTACTGCAGTATAATTTCCTGGTGGATGGCTTGTGAGAAGACATGAGAATTTGTCTTGTATCTTCTGAAATTGAACAAAGCCTGGCAATTAGGGGAAGTGGATTAGCCAAGCAGTCAGTTTCAGGGACTGCTGGGAAGGATGGAGGTCCCCTGACAGGTGCATCAAAAGGTCCGGAACTGGGTCCAGGATCCATGGATCTTCCAACAGGTGATGGTGGAGAAACGGGAACCAAATCTGTCAAGGCCAGTAGGGGGCTATGAGGATAACAGTCCTTCCCAGCGATTTTGCTTTCTGTAAAAATCTGGGTACCAATGGAAAGGGTGGGAATGCATAAAGGAGACCCAGGGGCCAATCGTGTACGAGTGCATCTCTCAGGGGATGTCCCGGAGGTGGTATTAGGGCAAAGTAGCTTCTGCATTTTGAATTGACGTGGCTGGCAAAGAGGTCACAGCAAGGCTGGCCCCATTTGTGGAAAATCAACTCGCAACCTGTTGTTTGAGAGACCACTCGTGAGGGAGCAATATCGCCCTGCTTAGCTTGTCCGCTATCACGTTGGATTTCCCCGGGATGTGCGCTGCCAACAGAAAACGCTGGGACAACACAGCCCATTATAGAACACTCAGAGAAAGAGCACAGAAGTGGCATTAATCCATCTTTATTCAGTCTGTCCTGGTACCTCAGCTGTTCGCCTTCAATGGGACACATTCAAACATTTTCAGTGTTTTTTTATATATGCATCAATCAAGTAATTAAACAATTAATTGTTCCAAACATTTTTAACTCATTCAACACTGAAACATTTTTTCACAAAAAACTTTTTTTTTCTTTTTTGTTCTTTTTTCCTTAGTTCATCATTATAAAGAATAAATTATTTCATTTTAAACAAACTTTCTTATATGCATTACAAAAATACAAACATAGAATAAATACTCTACTATATTCAAAATTACAATATTAATAAATTTCATCAGTGTAATAAATTCCTTTCATTTGAAAATGCAATATAACACCCTGTAAATCACTTTTAAATTTGATTTAAACATTACAAAATTTATTATACTGAATGATAAATTGGCAGGTCTTAATAAATGCTTTATATTTTCAAAATTTTAACTACAATAAATTTCATTAACTTTCCAAATTCATTCCCTTAGGAAATAAAGTGTGATACCCTATAATCATTCTCTGTTCAAGCTTGTTCAAAGCTGCTTTAAAATTCCCTTTGCACAAATGGGGCCTGGCAAGTACACTAAATCTAAAGCTGTCATTTTTACCATCATGTATACTACAGAAATGAGTAGCTACAGGGCTCTCCAAATTGCCCCTCCTTATGTCACCCAGATGCTCCAAAATGCGAATCTTAATCTTCCTGGTGGTCTGACCAATGTACCACTTGGGTGGAACACAATCACATCCTAAAATGTATACTACACTCTAATTTTTCCATTATTATGGAAAAAATTATCAGGGGTTTGTGGCATGTGGTATGTGAAGATCCAGCAATAGGTCATCTTTTTCCCAAGCATATTACTTTTTCTTACAAAAGGTATCCGAATTTGAAAGAAATTTTGAAAAGAAAATTGGAAGTCATGGCAGATAGTAATATTGGGATGTATAGTTGTAGTAATTGTTCTGTTTGTGACAAAATTAAAAATATGCATGGAATGAAAATAAATGGAAAAAAATACATTGCTTTTGAGAGGTTTGACTGTAGGTCAGGGGGAATTTTAAAGCAGCTTTGAACAAGCTTGAACAGAGAATGATTATAGGGTATCACACTTTATTTCCTAAGGGAATGAATTTGGAAAGTTAATGAAATTTATTGTAGTTAAAATTTTGAAAATATAAAGCATTTATTAAGACCTGTCAATTTATCATTCAGTATAAGAAATTTTGTAATGTTTAAATCAAATTTAAAAGTGATTTACAGGGTGTTATATTGTATTTTCAAATGAAAGGAATTTATTACACTGATGAAATTTATTAATATTGTAATTTTGAATATAGTAGAGTTTTTATTCTATGTTTGCATTTTTGTAATGCATATAAGAAAGTTTGTTTAAAATGAAATAATTTATTCTTTATAATGATGAACTAAGGAAAAAAGAACAAAAAAGAAAAAAAGTTTTTTGTGAAAAAATGTTTCAGTGTTGAAGGAGTTAAAAATGTTTGGAACAATTAATTGTTTAATTACTTGATTGATGCATATATAAAAGAACACTGAAAATGTTTGAATGTGTCCCATTGAAGGCGAACAGCTGAGGTACCAGGACAGACTGAATAAAGATGGATTAATGCCACTTCTGTGCTCTTTCTCTGAGTGTTCTATGGTGTATTCTGAAGATTTTGAAGTTTGGCTTCCTGAGTTTTTTTGGCGACACAGCCCATTGCCAGACCCTGAGGGCTTCTCGACAAAGGGGGTAAGACTTGGTTCCACCTTGCTTGTTCAAGTACCATACTACTGACATGTCTGTCTGAACTGCAATAGTTCCTTGAGGAAGAGAGTCCTGAAAGTACTGCAACGCCAGAAGTACCGCTCTCAACTCCAGAACACTGATAAGCAGATGTGACTCTTGATCCGTCCATGTACCTTGGGTAGGCTTTCCCTGAAAATGCCCCTCCCACCCTGTCAGGGAAGCGTCCATGGTCACAGTGGCTACCAGGGGGGGGGGACAAAGGGCCTTCCGATTGTGACATGAAGAGACGTCCACTACCACTGAAGGTCTCTCTTGCGGGTATCCGTGATGAGAATTATGTGGTGCATCGGCAGTTTCTGGTAAGACCACTGAGCAAAGAGGAGCCATTGAAGGATTTGCATATGCATCTTTGTAAGTGGTACGGCCAGGATTGCAACTGCCATCAAATCTAGCACCTTCAAGACCTCTGCTGCTGTAGCTTTGTTCTTTGACACCAGTGAGTTGATGTGTTGGCGAAGTGAGAATCTTTCAATTGGAAGACGTAGAGTGGTGGTTGATGTGTCTAACTCTGCTCCTATAAAAACAGTATGCTGCGATGGCGATAAGGCAGACTTTTCGAAGTTGACTGTAATGCCTAATTGATGGCAAACTGTCAGAGTGTATTGTGTTGCCCGAGTCAATTGATGTGGGGTGGTAGCGGTGTGGAGCCAATCGTCTAGGTATGGAAACACCTGGAATCCTACACGCCTCAGGTGAGCTGTGACCACTGCCATGCATTTGAACACTCTGGGGGCTATAGTGAGACTATAGTGAGACCAAAGGGCAGGGCTTGAAACTGGCAATGATTGGCTCCCAGCCAGAAATGCAGGTGATCCCTGGAGTGTCTGTTCATCTTTATGTGATAGTACGCGTCCTTGAGATCTATGGAGCACATCCAATCGCCTTTCCCTAGGAAGGGAAGAATGGACTGAAGCATGACCATTCGGAACTTCTTCTTTATGAACTGATAGAGTCTGCTGAGATCCAAGATAGGTCTCCAGTCCCCTGTTTTCTTTGGTACCAAAAAGAATCTTGAGTAAGTTCCAAATCCAACTTGGTCTGCTGGGACTGGTTGGATGACTCTTTTTTCTAGCAATTTGTGGACCTCTATGATTGCTTGTTCCCTGAGACTGGGTGGAACATCTGGGATTCTGTCGCCCTGTTGCTGCAGACCCCCTCTGCCGCGCGGGCGGCATCTTCCATTATAACTCCCTCCTCTGTCTCTAGAGGGGCTTTCTCCACATGTATCCTGGAAGGTTCCCTGTGCTTTTCGGAACCACATTTTTCCGCCCTTAGGGCTCTTGGGATAGGGCCTAGTAGGGGTAAAAAAACGGCCTCCAATGGCAGATATGGTCTTGCCTTCCTACTTACACCTGGTTAAGGTTTCCTTTACTTTAGGCCCAAACAGTGATGAGCCGTCAAACGGAGTGTTAATAAAGGAAGACTTAAAGGGCTCCGCAAAGGAACAGAGATGCATCCAGGCTGGTCTCCGCAGAGCAATGCCTGAACTAGTGGCTCTACTCGAACCATCAGCTGCATATGACATGAGACGTATGGACGAGTTCACAACCGAATTTAGGGTAGCAAGCTGTGTGTTGACTCTGTCGGCCAACCCTGCAGCTACCGTACCCTGAAGAGCATCTCTTAGCTCTTTCAGGAGATCTCTTTGGAGTCTCGTGAAATGGGTTAAATAGTTTAGCGATTGAAGAGAAAATGTCGCTGAACTAAACATGCATTTCCCATATCTATCCATTATCCTAGACTCTCTATTAGGAGGATGGATAGATGTGGATGTTTCAGACACTTCCTTTTTGGTGGCTGCAGCTACCACCATGACATCAACAGGCACTCCCTTTGTCAAAAAGGCTTTGTCCACTGGGGCAGAGAAACTTGTTCGGCTTCCGAGGGACAGGTTCCATGGCCTCTGGCGACTCCCACGCCTCACAAGAGATCAGGTCCATGAGTTCATCGTAAGGTGGAGACACCCAAGAAGTGGAAGGTTGAGACCCAAAAGCCTTTAAGAGCACTGGCTCGTCCTCAGTAGGGGTTTTGGACTGCCAACCGCCCCTCTGATTCAGGATCTCCAATATCTCTGCAAAGGAGATATCCTCAGAGGGGGATCAAGGGGACCCTTCTGACTCATCCAGGTCAGTGTCAGATGTCAAAGACTCCTGGGGGAGTCCAAGTGCCTCCTCTTGCACAATCTCTACCTGGGTACCTCCTCAGTGGGGGGATCTGGGGAGGTCTCTGAAGAGCAGGGGACACCCTGTGGGGGTACTTGAGGCTCAGGGTCTCTATGCTTCACAGGGGGACCGGTAGATGAGGAAGCGGACACAGGAACTTGAGGGGAGAGGGAAGGCCGAACCGATGCTGACGATGTCTTAGAAGACATGATTTTCCTCATGCCGTCAAAAGCGTCATGGCTCCAAAGAGAAGGGGTAGACAGACCCGAATGGACCGTCTGATCCTCCCGCACCAAAACCATAGGCTCCGAGCCTGAGGTAGGAGCTGAGCTCATCAGAGCCGAAGCCCCGAGAGGAAGAGTCGGCACCGACATATCGGAAGGACTATCCTCTCCAGACTCAACAGGAGAGCATCGGCTCCTAGCGTCCTCGGTCGGCGCCGAGGACGTCAGAGTAAATAGAACCGATAACACCGGTGCGGGTCTCGGTTCCAAGGGTTCCACAATCATCGGTTCTGGCTCCTTCGGCTCTGAGGGTCCAGTATGGCTCGGAGGAGGAGTAGTCAAATCCGGTTCAACGGTCTTCGGCTCTGAAGTGGTCGGTGCCGACAACAATTTAGCAAGTCCTGGTGCCCTTAAAAACTTCTGCACTAGTCGATCCATATCCAAATCAGATAGGCTGACCGAAGACTTAGAGGAATGCACCGAAGGTGCTGACTGGATTAGAGGAGATGAGGGGACGTCGGAGACCGGCTCTAAGACTGGGAGCTGGCTTTGAACCAAAGGGACACTCGGTTCCGAGAGCTGTGGAGCCGATGATCCTGTACTCTTCTGATCTCTTTGCCCTCGGTCTGTTTGGAATCAGAAGACTTCGAAGATTTTGACGAGGAAGTGCTGGCACTTTCCTGGCTACCCAACACTTCAGAAAAAGAATGCTGCAGTAACCCCCTATCTACTAGTTTTCTCCTCCTTTCTAAGAGAACCCTAGATGAAAAGGAATGGCATATACTGCAGGAGTTTTGGAGGTGTTTATACCCCAGACAACAAGACATATTGGACATATCCGTCCGTAACGGACATTTTCTGTCCACAATCTGGACATTTTTTAAACTCCGATTTGGGGTGAGATTTCTCTCTCTCATCGGACATTCTTTTTACAGAACAGCACAAAAAAATACCTGCAAAGGCTAAATACAGGGCTAACTAAGCCCACACTAAAAAAACTAATAACACTTAAAGATAGTAATACTAAATAGGGCCAAGAAAGGGCCTAACATCAAGAAAATCAAAAACTACACACAGGGTAGATCTCTACAAAAACTAACCTACTAAACTATATTATTTTGAACTAGAAACACACTGAACAGTAACAATCACCCCCAAAAAAACTAGAAAATATGTTTTTTAAACTTGTGATTTGTCAAAATGGTCCGAGCTAACTGGATCACTGAGATCTCTCTTGCCGCGGCAAACTAGATCTGAGGTAATTCCAGCAGTGCATTGTGGGATAAGGGGCTTGGTCTCGAGCTATGGCAAACATTGAGCTTTGCTATCGGCCATGTCGGAGCCGAGGATCAGCTCCGAACCCATCAGTGAGAATAAACAGCGAGATTTAACAACTTCACATGGAACAGTTTCTATTATCTTGTAAGACAATACATGAAGTAAGACGAGAGGAATGAGAAGATAACAGTTTGGTCTAGCCACCGAAATGGATTCATTTTGGTGTTGGTAATGTGTGGAAGTGAAATCTGTATCCTTGGGACACTATATTTAAAACCCGTTTGTCCTGGGTAATGAGTTCCCAGTTTTTGGCCTGCAGACCAATCTTTCCGCCTAAAGGAGCATTCAGTTGGGAAGTGCTTGGAAGTTTTAAAAGCAAGTCATTGAGACAGTTTTCCATATGGGGGGATCTTACTACTCCCAGATTTGGGAGCGGAAACCCCCCATTGCTTAGTCTTGCGTGTCCCTTGGGACTGAAACCTGGGGTTTCTGCTCTGTCTGGGTTTGGCTTGAGAAGACCTGGAAGGGGCTGGAAAGGACCAATGTTTAGAGGACCAGTGCCTACTAAATCTACGAGGCTGAACTTGTAAGAAATCTTTAACAGTTTGCATGGATTTACCTTCATCTTCCATCTTTTTAAGAACTTTCTCAGCCTTGTTGCCAAACAGGCGGTTCTGATTTAAGGGAGCATCCAACAATTTAGCTTCAACATGATCAAGCAAAGATTGCTCCTTAAGCCAGCATGCCTTCTGAGCACAGACCCAGTAACAGCAGCCTTGCAAGAGGCCTCTAATGAATCAAATCCACATTGCAAAGTATGTTTTCCAACCTGTTCAGCAGAATGCATTAATTCTTTATTTTCAGCCAGGAATCAACATAATTTTCTGTTTAAGCAATCCAATAACATGTTGTTGATACTTTAACATATGAATCTGGCAGTTTAAAGCTCTAATGGCCAAGGATGCAGAAGTATAAACCTGCTTACCCCATCTATCCAGCGCCCTGGAGTCTCTATCAGAGGGGGTAGAATTTTTAGTAGTAGAAGCCTTAATGCACTTGGGTCCCTGTGAAATAGTCTCTGGATCCGCAACAGGATTTTTAGAAAGGAACTTGAGTGAATCGGGAACCCTGTAATATCGGCCAGGTTTTCTGGGAGCAGGGGGCAAAGAATCAAGGGCCAAACTAGATTCTGAAAAGGCATCATCAATAATGTCTAGTACAGGAGGTATAGCTAAAGGCCTATGCTGAGGCAGGAGTAAGAAATCCCTAAGCCTCTTTTTTGAATCAGAAAAATCCTGGCTTTCCCAGTGGAAATGCTCCCTTAGAGTATGTAAGGTCTCACCAAAAGAAAAATCCTCTGGAGGGGAAGCAGAGGGAATAGAGTCCACGGCATCAGAATCCTCATAAGTAGATAAGGGCAAATCCAGATCATCAGAAGAATCAGAAAAATCAGAATCCTGGTCAGAAGATTCATAAACAACTTCAGTCCTAGGTCTCTTAGAAGGGGGAGGTTGGCTTCCCCTGATTAGAGTTATAAGATCTTCAGCCATTCTTATCATTTGTTTTTTAGGCATAGAGGCCTGAGAATGCGGCCTGGGCGTCGGTTTCTTAGGCATGGTTCAAGATTTTGGCCTAAATGAAGGAGGAGGCATCGGTTTAATATGCAAATCCATAGGCCTGAATACACCCTCATAAGCCGGTGCCTGCACAGTGGCTCTGGACCCATCCAAGGTAGAGACATCCGCAAGTTCCACAGTTGAAGCATCTCGCGGCATACCAGACTCCAAAAGGGTCTCAGTAGAGGCCTGCGAGTCAGAAGTAGCAGGTATCAGGGGCTGCGAAAGCGCCTGAGTACCGGCGAACTGACGACTGGCTTAGGAGAAGCATCGTCGGCAGCTTTGGACCTCGGCAGCCTGTGACTATCTTTATCTTTGCATTTTTTCAGAATCCCTGTAGTCGGATGGCTGACCAACAACATTTATGGATAATTAAACAGAGAACTGAAATATTTCGAGGCGAAAATATATCGACAACGGATAGTGCACTGATTAAATAAAGCACAAAACCAACAGCAAGGTACGTCGTGGTCAGGGCCTAGGCAAGGAATACAGTACAAATGAAAATCTTTGCTTTCCACAAGTAATGCAATTATTAACTTTTACTGACATCAGTAAGGAGCAAGAAAAAGCTTCCCCAATGGGGTACTTAGCTTTAGTTGAAGACTTCGGTTCTGAAACTCGAAAACGAAAATTTCAGGAGTCAGCCGACTGGCACTTGCGAACTGCTTCTGCTTCGGGCACCGCACGGCAGGAAAGACTGATGTAATGGCATTTGCTGCATCTTTTATACCCCTGACGACCTGACGTCATGGAAGAAGGGACAGCAACCGACACAGGACCCAAGACTTTGTTAATCAGGCCGACTGAGGGCTACTGCAAGCAGATAACCCAAATGCAATGACTGCAACAGTGAAACACAAAGAACATCCACGGGGTCTGAGAAACACATTCACCGATGCTGACAGTGCTGGGGGGATGGGTGGAAGTTCTGAAAATTCCAAATGTAACAAATCATATCATTTTCTTAAGGACTGAGACACTTCAGTACTGTCCCACTTAAATTATTGGTTCATCCTGGAACTCGTCACAGGGAAAGAGAATCCCTGACATGGAAAATCAGATACTACACTCACTTCAGAATCTGAATCAGAAACCTGAGGAGAAAAAAAAAAACAACCGTTACTTCACAATCCCCTACAGATACAAATTCTTGATCCTCTTCAGGAAAAGAGTAATCACTTCTTCTCTTATCAGAAACTACCTTACAAGAAGGGTCAAAAGCTTGCACAAGACCCCCAAGCCAAGCCCAATAAGTATTGCTGTACAGAGAAACTGTCAGAGAAGGAGATAAAAGTTTACTTTTTCTACTTCTTTATGACAGGAAAATGGGGGGAAACATACATAGGACTTCCAGCAACAGCGTCGCCAGGAACTGGCACAACATTCTGCCCAAGTGGAGCACTTTTGCCTGATCCTTCTCCCATGACCAACAAAACAGGTTTTCCCTTGCCCAATGAGGAGACCTCAGCAGCCACAGAGGATGTGGCTAACCCCAGGTCCAGGGTGACTGTATGAACTACACCAGAGGCATTCAATGAAAAAATGAGGGTCGGAGCAGCAATCTTTGGTGACAATAGAGTCACCCACCTGCAGCTGAAGCAAATTAGCAGCAGTCTATGATGGTAAAAGCTGCTTAACAATCTTTTCCTTTTTGGGGCTGGAAGAAGGTCTGACTGAGGGGCTGCTAGTTTGTCCATGTTCGAGCTGAAAATGATACTTGTTTCCCAGGGAAGCTTAGCAGCAAAAGTCGGTAAAACAGAAAATAAAACAGTAAAAAGCCATTTACTTTACTTTCTGGGGTTGGAAAAGTGTTTCAACACAGTTTTCCACTGAAAAAGTAGTTTTAAACAACTTTTAACAACTTTTTTAACATAAAAGTGAAAAAGTGTGCTCCTGTTTAAAAGTGCATAAGAGTGTCAAGGAGCATACCTTTTTCTAGCTTATAAATACTTGCTTCACATATAGTTGTTTTAAACACGTAAAAAAAAGTGGAAGGATTTTTTCTCAAAGGGAATGTATCTATCCAGAAATGGAACAAAGTTAGCTGACTAACAGATACTCAAAAGTCCACAAAGGAGCAGTCTTCTTGGCTGCAAGAAATCTCTAAACTGCTTGCTATTCACATTTTTTATTCAGCTCATCTCAAGATGACCAATGGTTTGGGGGGCATGGAAGGTGCATGAAGCTTTCGAAGCAGGCCAGCTGTTATATTTCATACTGGGCATAACCCATACAACTAAGGCTACTGCAACAGTGATCACTATTAAAAACATTAAATTAAATCCTACCTTAAAACAATACATCCTATGGACTCTGTGCTGACTGCCAGTGCATTGCACAGGGTCAAATTCAACTTAATACTCGAGTGTGCCATACAGTAATGCTAGTGGTATATCATCATCACTATGGAAAGATGCTCATCTTAAAACTACTGAACTGCAGTACTGAAAGCCATGAATTACTTTTTTTTTTAACTTCTGTGATCCACATTGACTTGGTTTGCCTTCAACAGAGGTTCTCATAGCTGTGACAACATTGTACCCAACCTCTGGGGATTCCAGCTTCCATGGAAAACTGGACATCTAGCGCTGTCCATATATGTTTTTAAAAGGTATCCCCTTGGGCTCCATGTTGGCTCTCTTGAAAGATTATACAACACAGATGGAGAAATTTGTTTCCTAAGCTAATTAGTTTGGGGCTGTGCCCTGAGATTCCATAAAAGCCATCTGTTCTACCCACAGTCAAGAAGCAAAATGGTGGTTATTCTGTGAAAGCGAGACTGCTAGTGTGTGAACCACACCAAAAGCAACGTGACTACAAGTGTCTCAGGTAGTTGCATGGTTGTGCTTTGCTACAAGAAGTTAAAAGCTAAAAGCTCCAGGATTTAAAAACCTTGTAAACTTAAAAAACTGTTGAAACGATCCACTCATCAGTATTTTTTACACCACTGGTTATTGTATTTCCACTGAGATCATTGGAATTCCAAAGTAAAATAAGAAAAAAAATGTATTTAAATTAAATACAAATGTGTGCAAGGGTGAACAAATTCAAAATGTTTCACTTCAGTTAGGATACCAGCAGGAAGTATTTCTACAGTATTAGTAAAAGAAACTATATTACTGCGACTAGTAATTGCCATTCATGCAGCAACTTCAACATATACATCTTGGAAGTTTTTTATTATATTATTCAGTAAACAGTATTTAATAGTTTATTAGTGTTACTGGCACATGGCAATATCATCACAAAGGACCAGAAACTTAACATCAAGCATCTTGAAGGCCACACACTCAATCCCACAACACGTGACATATTTAACAAGGTAATATACAGCTCAGTGATCCGTGTACACTAAGAAACACATGTGTGTGCATGCACATGTGCACACACAAAAACATCCTCACAAAAATACTAACCAAAACTGAACAGAGGTACATAGTGGTGTTAAACGAGGTAGGATGGGATGCAAGTTCTATTTAAGTTGGTGTAAGGCACACATAAAGCTAGTAATAACCACTGTATTAATCATATGGCCAACACAATACAGCACCAGGGAACAACACAGAAGGGATAACTTCATGCCTGAGGATAACCACATCCTCATGGATGTACTGAAGACTTATAGTAAATGACTATTTGGAAAAGGAGATCCTAGAAAGGTAGTGCATGATAAAGTATGGAATCAAATGCTGTCAAACAAACACCATTGACGGAAAAAAAATTCTACATTGGCACAATGCAGAAAGAGGCTAATGATACACTTCCATGCCAGAACTAAAGCATGGCAGAATGCAACTGCTCCTAAGTCCTATCACCACCAGTGCAGGTCCTTCCATTGTGCAAAGCCTGATGTGGAGTATTTGACATCCTTTTGCAGTGATGAGTACTGTGATGCAAACGACCACATAGGTACTATTCAACATGGTATGGACACCAGCAGTATGGTATGCACACACCACCTTCCCATAGGTAGTGCAGCAGGTCAGTACTACCATGTGACAGTTTGCGCAGTATGACAGTTACCAGTTGGTAAATGACATTACTACAAAACAATTTCAATTTCTCTCCATAAAGTACTTAAGGATTGACAATGCCAGAACTTAAAACAGAAAAGCAACATTTGGTATGTATGCTTACCACACTCAAAAGGTTCCATGCTATTAACATGCTGTTCAGTATGCATACCCTTTGCAAGCAGAGCAGTGTTAGCATAACTAGTACAGAATGTAGCAATGTGCCCCATTTCTCCAGACAAAATATATGAGAACCTGAATGTTTTTGTTTACTAAAACTGGTTTCTCTGTTGGTCTAGGCAAGTCAATTTCCAACAGACTCATGACACTACATTGTTTCTACAATAACAAAAACATTTTCAGATGCTTTAGGTTAAGATTGACATACACACTTTTTTAACAGCAGCTGGCCACAAATTACTTTTCCGAAAACTAACACTCCTATTGCCTGTTTTTTACTGCAGCAAAACTATGGGTCTAACCACAAACTTGTTATATGTTTTAATGTAGATATCCAAGATCTTATTATTCTGTACTTAGAAAATGTACAACCATTGAATGTATTAACTTGGGTTTTCATTGTAACCCTGTCCAGTCAAATAAACACTTATTTTTTCATAACCTTTGCAATCAGTTCCTTCCATGTACATGAAATCTCAGAGGAACTCCCCTGTTAATTGTACTAAAGGCATGCAAGCCTGAATTGGATTAGTCTCATCCTTTCTGTCTGGTGTTCTGCTCAAAAGCAAAGATATATGCCACCATATCCTCATTCCTGGTCAGAGGCTTCAGTGGTAGTGTGGTTTTTAAGACAAGGGACTTTGCCATTAGGGTGATCATTTGAAGGAGCTGCTCCACAGCAGCCATGCTACACACAAATTCAGATTCACTTTCCAGTAAAAGAACTTTCTCAACACAGGAATATGGAATACCTGTAGAAATAAATTATATAAACATGGGAAAGATATTGCTTAATGCTTATAAAGGGTTTCATTCTACCTACCATACCAGTACAACCAAATGGAAAACTGAAACTACTGGGTCCCTAAACTACAGGGATAAAACTGTTGAAAAAGATCGGTAAACAAATTATTAAAATGTTTTTTAACCAGTTTATCGTAGTTTCATTTGCTAAAAATTAGTTCTAGATTTGTATTTACTACCAAAACAGCTCACTTAAGCAAACTAGTGCAGAGCTTAGGGGACCATTAGGAAGCTCAGAGCTGAGTATGCACTTAGAATATCCACTAAAACCAAAGATAAAGTACAGCTGTGTGAGTAAATTATCATAACAATAGATGTTCAAATGATTACTGCTGCAGTAGCCTTAGTTGTATGGGTTATATCTTGCTAAGGATATAACAGCCAATCAACTTCCAAAGCTTCAGAGCACCTTCCATGTTCCCGAACTGCCTGGCAGCTCAAGCTGAGCTGACTAAAATAAAAGACTGGGAGCAAAGCCCTTCAGAGCTTTCCTGACAACACAGAGAGGGAGACTGAGCCCTGAAAGGGCAATGCTAAGAACAAAAAATAAATAACGCTCTGGCATAAAGTACACACCAAAAGGCAAAGGTGATGGAGAGAGGGAGAGGCTACCACAGCAGAGATCATTTGAACATCTACTGTAACGGTAAGTTTACTTACACAACTGCACTATCTATGTTCATAATATTTATTACTGCTGCAGTAGCCTTAGTTATGCGTGTAGATTACCCTAGCTTACTATATTTGGGAAGTAAAAGGAGAAGAGTCCAGAAGCCGCTGGATAATGGTTTTTGCAAAGTGTGATCTAGACCTAGAGGCAGAATTAGGTTCATAGTGTTTTGTAAAAGTATGAAGAAGAGACCAAAGTTTAGCTTGTAGAATGTTTCTAGATTCCAACCCCTTCCAAAAAGCCATAGATGAAGCTAGGGTTCTGGTAGAGTGGGCCTTGACCCTATCTGGAACAGCTGTGTTGTGGTGAGTATAACGAACGGTAATAGCCCTAGTCTGTTTTGACACAGGTTGTCCGTTCTTACCTTCACAAGGAATGAAAAACTGATCCAAAGATCTGAAAGATTTAGTTCTATGAAAATAGTACAAGAGTTGTTTGTGGACATCTAAGGTATGGAGCATTCTGTCTCCCTCATTTTGTGGGGTTCAAGAAAGAAAACATCGAAAAGGATTGGTTGGCTTAAAGTAAACTCAGTTATCACTTTTGGCAAAATAAAAATGACGACTTTTCATAGAAATCCTGTCCCTGTGAAAAATGAGATAGGGCTGACTTCACCATAAGAACTTGCAACTCAGAAATACTTATTGCAGAGGTCAGAACAATCAGTAAAACTGTTTTCCATGTTACAAACTTCAAATCAGCTAGGTTATCTCATTCAAATGGAGAGGACACTGTTTTTTGGAGATCTCTTATGCAACATTTTGACATGAGAATGAATGAAAGAAGAAGATCCATGAGAAGACACGATGAAATTGCAGATAAATAAACCTTGACAGAGTACAAAAGGCAATAGGATAGTAACTTAAAAAAGCATTGTAAAACCAACAAACGACTAGCCCTGAACGGGTGCTGATTATGTTTTAGGCACCAACTCGAAAACCTTTTCCATTTGTTAATACAGTATACGATTTTCTAGTAACAGGTTTTTTTTGCCTCCAATAGTACCTACTGCACAATCTCAGTAAACAGGTGCCTAAAAGGAATTAAGGGCCTATCATCCAGGCAGCCATATGAAGTTGACTGACAAACCCCGACACCAAACACCCCTGTTCTTCTCGGTGTAGATCAAGTCTATGAGGAAGCTTGTGATAATTGCTCTTGGCCATTTCCAAAAGAAGGGATAAACACAGTTGCTTTGGCCAGAAGTGAGTCACCACAATGGACTTGGAGGATTCCTTCCGAATATCCAGAAGGACCCTGGACATCAGTGGAAAGGGTGGAAAAGCACAGAGAAACATTCTTATCCAAGGAAAAGAAAAGCCATCAGTCTTCCGGGCCTTCTTTCATGGAGTCCTGGAGTAGAATCTTGCCAGCGGATTGTTCAGAGAGAAGGTAAAGAAGGTAAAAAGGTCTACTTGAGAAACTCTCCACAGATGGATTAAATCTTGGAAGACTCTGATCTAGTTTCCATTCATGAGGATCTGCCCTTACCCTGCTTAGCTTATCTGCCACACAACGAAACGTAGGATGCCTGAAGCTATATACCAAGCTAACATAGTTAGCAGGCAGAGAGTGTACAGCCTGGATCCTCCTTGCTTGTTGAGGTCCCACATGACTGTGGTATTCTCTGTAACAACTTGCTGATGTCACAGTAGCCAAATTTGATCCAGAGTGTTGAGTGCCTTGATCAATGCAAGCACCTCTTTTATATTTATGTGCTTCTGTCTGTCCTTGGTGTCTCACACACTTTTCTATGTTATCCCTCCTGAAACTACTCCCCAAGCAAAGCCTAAGGTATCTGTAGTGACTGCTCATCAGTATGGCATAAGTGGATAGTTTGGCTATACTTCTGAAACATAAGGTCTTTACACCCAGTTGATGTCCATAAAGATTAAGATACCTGCAAGCTGACGAGGTCAATAAAAAGGCTGAAACATGCATATCCATAGCTAGTGGAACTTGGCTTTATTGGTCTGAATATAACCGTAAAGACTTAAAAATTAAAAAGACATGTATAGTCAAAAGCCATGTAACTGAAACACAAAGTCATTTGCATATATCCCACTGGCCTCCATTAATGGATGGTTAAGGTATCACACAGTGCAAACTCTATCTTGGCTGGGTTTACACACACATACATACATGCATTTATATATGTATATACATACACATGGACACACACATACGCATATGTGTATTGTGATGTTTTCTGACTCAGACTGTAGCATTGTTTGAGGGATTTAAATCACAGAGGTCACTGAATTATGCTATTTTTACTCTGAAAATAAGAATTTAGCTATACATCAACTTAATATACCTACTTTTAGTGTCTGCTAAAACTATATAAAAGTGGTAGGAATGCATACATAAGACCTATTTTCTGTGGGCGTGGAAGCTTTAAGGAGAATATTGGAAAGCTTATAAATACTCATTTAAATAAACTACTGAATAAGGTTTCACCTTCAGTTAAAGATTCAAAATGAACTATTGAAAAATTTACAATAAATAAAATTCAAGATGATGGGGAACACGCATAACTAGCAAGATTTCATGTATTAAGTTTATAAACATCTACTAAACATGAAGACAGTAGAATGGCTCCTGGATATTATTTTGATTATAGCTCGACTTCTTAACATATTTTACTGTTCAATGAATTTTGTTTATATAACATTTTTTTACTACCACACTGTATCATCAACTGAAAACAACAGCTATTGTTTTGCACCCCATAAGAAATGTATGGGTTTCTTTAAAGAGCAGCGTATGTATAAATTACATATTTTTAGATACAAAGTTTTAAATATACTTTTCTTTTGTTTTATTAATTTTTTATTTCTCCGTAAAAGGGCCAAACCAAAGTTTAAATATTTTGTTTATGAATTATATAAGAATTACTTTTATTTAAAATTTACTTATGAATGCTCTGACTTCAACAGTCATATTAATTATAATGAGGTTTCCCTGTTTTAACAGAAATCTGGATGTGAAACAAAGCTATTTAGAAAATATGTGTACCACATAAAAAGTTTTGAGAGGCCAAGTTTTTATCTAGAACATAAAGTTCTTAACCAATTGGAAAAGTGATACAAACCTGGTGAGCTTGCAGCAGACAGTTTGATTTTCAAAGCAAAAGCAGCTGCTATTCTCAAATACTTTAAAAATTGCGGCTATCAATTACCAGAACTTGAGAGGACATACTGGATAAGCTATATGATGTCCTGACAGTTTAATACTTAACAATAAAAAATAAGGTGAACTTTTATGGGAGGCATCCGCAATACGACTCAACTGAGAATACATATTTTGTAAATGAATACAATATGTTGAGTACCATTACTGATTTAATGTATACAGTTTGTAGTGTATCGGATCCAATATTATCAGCAGTCATTAAGAAACAAAATCCTACTTGCAGAGCAGGAATTTGGCAAATTATCTGGTACGCAGCTGCTGTAAGAAACGACCTGTATATGTGATCATTAATGGTCTCCTGTGGTTGCTGTAATATCTAAAGGTATACTTCTTCTTTGCATCAAATTAATAAACAATTACACTTTTAAAGACAGTTTTTCATGCCTATCAAAAAGTAGTTATGTATGCAATATGGTGTGCAATATAAAGTTCACCAATATAATAATATTTACTATATTTTAAAACTAGAATAAAGGAACAATTAAATAATTTAGGCTTCCAAAGCTGGAGAATCCAACTGTTGAATAGTCTAGTACATTTCCTAAAGGACAAAGTAAGCCGCGGTGGTGCAGTGGTAGCGTTGTCGCCTCACAGCAAGAGGTTCTCCTGTTCGATTCTTGGCTGGGGCGTCTTCTGTGTGGAGTCTGCATGTCCTTTCCGCGGTCGAATGGCGTTCGAAAGACATGCGTGAATGGGCTTGCCTTAGTTGAAGGTTGGGCGTCGAGCTGGCACCTAGGCACCGTAAAAATCTACTGACAATCATTAGCGGATCGGAGTTCCGCTGTGGCGACCCTTAACAGGGAAAAGCTGAAAGAAGAGCAACATCTAGTTTTAAATGTACCATTTTACAGCAATTGTATTGATATGAAAGGAAAGGGAAATTTCTGAAACGTTTGTTAACTCGGAAATAACTGCAGCGGCTTAAACCAGGCAGTCCAGTCTAAGAAAAAGAAACACACACCTATATATATATATATATATATATATATATATATATATATATATATAAATACACACACACACACACACACACACATACACTTACATAAACATATACACACACACACACACATATGTATACTATATATACACATATATACACACACAGTACATATACATATATATGTATATTTAAATTAAATAATAAAAAAAACTTCTATCATCCTGGAGAAAAGAGCTAAGCTGAACCAGTGTTAAGTGCTTTCGCTCTTTATTAGTGTCAAGAACTTTTTCAGAAAAAAATTTAATAAATGAGTACATAGCATTTGGACCACTAAATATAGTAAAACAGCCAGTAAAAACAGCCAATAAATTTAATGATTACATAAAATATAAAAGCAAATATTTTCTGCAGCCCATGGTTAAAGCAATAAAAGTGTAGTAAAACTGGTTAGTGCTAACAAAAATCATGGTGGAATTTAGCAGACACAAGTTACTAAGATCAAAAATGAAGTAGCTATTCAGAGGTTACCTGAAGCTACGTAGTGTCTTTTTACATTGAGAGCATTACTCAAACCTGTGATAAAGTCAGCCCCCTGAGAAAACTGCCATAAAAGTTCACATAGTATTGTTGAAGTTCAATAGAAACTGTAACAAAAGGAATTGGTGGCAACATAAACTGAGTAAACAAAAAAACTACTTGTAATTCCTTGTCATAAATTATCACTCCGTGTATTGTAATGTAGCTAGAAATTATCTAGATGGTGAAAACAAAGTGAAGGCAAACATAATATTAGGACGGAGGGTAAAATAAAATAAGATAAAGGAAAGGTAGCCCTTACATAGCACTAAATCAAAAAGACATTAAGAATCAGTGTGTATACATTCATATGTTAAAGATGATGCACCTGATCTGTTGGGGAATATTACTTCATTATACATACACATATATACATATCGACATACATATACATATATATCTATACAAACACACACACACTTGCGTATACCTATATACACATACATACACACAAACATCCATAAACATATATATATATATATATATATATATATATATATATATATATATATATATATATCTATATAAATAAATATGCACACACATATACATATAAACATATTATATCTCTACATATCTATACACACACACATAAAAACATTTACACATTTTATATATATATATATACACAGATATAGATATATATATATATATATATATATATACACACACATATATATATATATATATATATACATATACATATACACATACATACACACACACATTATATTATATATATATATATATATATATATATATATATATATATATATATATATACACACACACATTATATTATATAGATATATATATATATATATATATATATATATATACACACACTATTATATATGTATATGGATCTAGGACATTTGCTCGAGTGAGCACACATCCAAATCCATAATAACCAAACACACTTTAACGTAAGTGCTTTTATCGAAAAAGCACTTTCGTTAAAGCGTGTTACAAAAAAAAATAAAACACATTTACATTTTAGCAGGGGGGGCTTCGCCCACCTGCACCCCCCCATGTGGGGGGCTGTGCCCCCCACACCCCCCTACTTTAATATTTTCCCTCCGAGACCGCACTACAGTGGGGAAAAGTGAAATTTCCCTTACCCGCAGCGCAGTACAGCATCGGCAACCGACATACTTACGCGGAAGTGTTTCTTCGGTGAAAAGCACTTTTGCGTAAGCATTTCCGGCCGTTTGGGTTCCGGTCATTTGTATATATATATATATATATATATATATATATATATATATATATACACACACACACACACACACACACACACACACATATATGTATAAGGGTCTACTTCATATGATCGACAAACTTTTCAAAGTGACCAAAACACCTAAAGCTCAAAACACCGAAAACTCATTTGATCGAAACTCATAACATCGACACATGAAATTCAAAGCATTATACCCTTTCCCCACTGTAGCGCAACCCTGGAGTTAGAATAAATAGATAGGGGTGTGTGGGGGGCACACAGTAATAACTTACATAATAACTTTTAAACATACATATGGATACTTACAACAAATGACAATATTTATCTAAATAATGTGGGGGGCTCTACCCCCCACACCACCCAATGTGGAGGGCACTATTCTAGCTCCAGGGTCGCGCTACAGTGGGGCAGTGGGGAAAGGGCATAATGCTTTGAATGTCATGTGTCGATCAAATGAGTTTTTGGTGTTTTGAGCTTTAGGTGTTTTGGTGTCGGTGAAATGAGTGTCGATCATATGAAGTCGACCCATATATATATATATATATATATATATATATATATATATATATATATATATATATATATATATATATATACACACACACACACACACACACACACACACACACACACACACATATATGGAACCCCTTCAAACGGATCAAAATTTCAGAACATCGAACCTCTGATCATCAAAGATCAGATGATCAAAGTGCTGAAATTTCCAACCTACAAAAACTAAAACATGAAAACTTCTTATTTCACGTTTCTGCAGGGGGGCAAGCCTCCTTGCATCCCCCATACACATCCTGCTACTTAAATATACCAACTCCGAGATAGCACAACAGTGAAAAAGAATGGTAATGTTCTCGTTCTGCGCTGTATGGCAATCTCCATTCACAAGGTTCAATACTTCAGCACTTCCATCCTCTGGTCTTTGATGATCAGGGGTTCAATGTTTTGAAATTTCGATACTTTGAAGGGGTTCAATATAGATATATAGATATAAGTATATATACACATATCTATATATATATATATCTATATATGCATACACTAAACTTTGTAGAAAAGCTGGAATGCAACACTGTACTCAGCCAACAAACAACATCTGAAACTTTGCCTTGGAGTTTGGTGGTGTGTCTGTGTGTGTGTGTGTGTGTAAACTCCAAGATCACACTACAATGAGAAAAGGGTAAATTTCCCGATACCCACTGTAGTGTGATCTTCAATCCAAATGTGAACATCGACAATCAAAAACATGAAGGCAAGCCACATTTTGACGTTTCAGAGGCAACAAAATTTCACTCTGGATTTTAAACTTTTGGCACCTAAAATCAGTTTACAACTTTTGATAGTAAACCATACATAGATTTTATATATATAATATATATATATATATATATATATATATATATATATAAAAAATATACACACACATGCATACACACACACACATGCCTATATATTTACATAGACAGATAAACTCACGCACACACATATATATATATATTTAGACACACATCATCTATATATTTAGAAAGATACACACATCTATATACTTACATACACACACACACACATATTGTTAGACTGAAGGTTTTCTCTTTAAAGGAGCCGTTAGGCATAAGGTAGAATAACAGGCCTAAAAATATAGTGTCAGACCTGTTTTCATGTATGCATTCAGTTTCAGGGAAAGACAGTTCATTCGAAAGGAAAAGATAATCTTGCTGGCTAACCAGGAGATGTGCAGAAATCCAGAATGTTTCTTTCTCACAGGAAAGGTATGTGTACTTGCAATGGAATGCTGGATAAAGAGGCACATGCAAGACAAGGCTTGGAAACCAATGCTAAAGAGATGTGTAAAACATTACAGGGGTTTTGGTATTATTAGAATGTTCTTCAGACACAGTCAGGGGAGTCAGTAAATAAGCTTTTGGAATGATATGTAAAAGGGTCTTTGAGCGTACAAGTCAGGTCAAACATCCATACTATTCAAAAGGAAAAGACTGTTTCAGTTGATATTATTCAGGAGATTCAGAATACACATGCAGAA
>NC_056747.1:309133612-309136112 GCF_019279795.1 Protopterus annectens | reverse complement strand
TTTCTGAAATAAAGGTAATCTACAACTGATCATTACAGTTATAATTGTAAACCCTCCACATTTTCTTCCAAAATTGCCATTTTGGAGGAGGCATTATTAGGGAGAGCAAGAGCAACATTTTGAGCCAGAATTGGGGACAATTGAGATGTTTGGATATTCCTAATCTACAAAGTGATTTGCATACCTCTCAACCTCTTAATGCAGGAAATCTGAACAAGGCCAAATATATTGGGGAACATAGAAACACTACTGAAAATTGCTCTTATATAAACTTAGTCTTGCATTAGCATGCATTTTCTGAAGGTTATGACATCTGAAACTCAATGTCTGTCATTTAATGGCTTCATTCCTAAATGATTTGCTAGAAAACCACAAATTTTGAGAAACAAACCAAAAATAAGCAGCAAATATCTATTAATTCTGCAAAGATATGGACAACTGAGAGGTATAGTTCAACCGGGGCTGTCTGAGTTTGCTATCCCCCTCTCAAAATCATGGTCAAATGGAGCCTCCCCTGCAGCCATTCCAATGTCCCATTCCTTGGTTATTTTGCCCCATTTACCATAAACACTAATGTGCATACTGCTTTACTTCTGCGATGATTTAGGATTTCATTTGAAAGTTATTTTGCATTTTACAGCACAAACCCTAATACACATCTGTTAAAGCAATGCAGTCTCAATGAAAATAGACTAACATTAATACTTCTCTGCCCTTGAAACTCACATGCATTGAAACAGCACCGAAACCCACTTTCAGAGAAAATACATTTTGCCAATTGCAAATATTAACTCTGGGCTGTCTTCAAAATCATAGGCCCTCGAACATAACATACACATGCTCTTTGATACACCTTCCTGACTGTATTACATTATATTCCTTGTACAATACAGTTGTTAAAGGGCATTTTAAATTTATTGTTTTGAAAATTTTTCCAGTAAACAAAGAAACAAAAAGCATCCACCAATGACAAAATTGCCCAATTCAGAACATTTCCATCATAAAGTCTACTCAAGTCCACCAGTATCAGTAAAAATACACAATCTCTGTAGTAAAATCCACATTGAAGAAATTTGTAACTAATAGAGGTTGCTGCTAGCAAACACTTTATATGTCATTGTTTAATCTACAAATAAAGTGCCCGTTACCCTTGAAGAATAAATTGCCTTTGTTGCATGCAGTAAAATGAAAAGCTAGTAATACCGCAATAGAGAATGGATAGCAAACTGTTAACAGGTTCATAGTTACTAGGTATCTTTGCCAAAAGGACTGCAGCATCCATCCCCTTTACAACACAATACAGCATCAGCAATGCATTTACCTACTGCGGGAGTAGAACCCACAGCCTTCAGCATCTAAAGCAAGTACACTATCTGTTGTGCTATTAATGTAAGCAGACTAAACATAATCAGCACTAAACTTTTGCTCCCCTGCAGCTCTCAGCTCCTTGTAAAATCTACTCGACACTCAGCTGTATCTCTGAACTTTGCAGCACAAGAAATCTGGAAAAAGTCGAAATTTATTGGGGGAAAAGGCCAAACAACAGGGACACATTTTAAACATTGCTTGTATAATGTTCGAAAATTGCTAGAATAAAATGCTGCATTACCACCATACATTTCACTGCCACGACTTGAACCCAGGGGACCCCATGCAAAAGTCAAAGCAACATACCACTACGCCAAATCAGCTGTTTTGTGAAAGAGGAAGACTGAAACTTTACCATTTAGTGAATTCAGTTCTCACCATAGCACAGCTGTCAACCTCTTAGCACAAAAGACCTGAACAAAGCCAATAATGGGTGACTACAACCACCAAACATTCAGTGAATTCAGTTCTCACCATAGCTCTCAACCTCTTAGCAAATAACACCCGGACAAAGCCAGTAATGAGAGAATATAGCCCCAAACATTTTCAGTGAAATCAGTTCTTACCATAGCTCTCAACATTAGCAAAAACCTGGATGAAGCCAATAAATACCTGGATGAAGCCAATAAATACCTGAACAAAGTCAATACTGGGTGAATACAGCCCCAAACATATTCAGTGAATTCAATTCTTACCATAACTCTCAACCCTAGCACAAAACCTGGATGAAGCCAATAATGGGGGGAATACAGTCCCAAACACAGGGATACATTTCAAATATCCATCTTGTACACTTAGAAAATTGCTAGAATAAAAGCTTGCTTTTGTTACCATACACTTTCTGAAGAAAAGAAGTCCAATATTGAAATGTGTCCATTTACATTTATTAACCAGGAAAGTCTGACTTTGAAAAGAAAAAAGCAATTTTTTTTAGCAGAGGCCCAGGGAGAAACACTCCAGACATCCAAGAATATAACCAAATAATAACACTTAGCTGTCAGGCAACAAGGACACAAATGCAGAAACCACAGATTTTATGAGGAACAGAAAAGGTATGAGGGAAAATCCTGAAATATTTTTACAAATGGTGGTGGGTAGGGAATTCAGGCTCTTGCCACTTGGGCCCAAGGTA